>NC_084619.1:43508230-43550730 GCF_033978795.1 Nerophis ophidion
AATAACAGACAGAAATACCCATTTATATATATATATATATATATATATATATATATATATATATATATATATATATATATATATATATATATATATATATATATATATTTTTTTTTTTTTATTTTTATTTTTTTATTTATTTATTTATTAAAGGCAAATTGAGCAAATTGGCTAGTCTGGCAATGTATTCAAGTGTGCATCAAACTGGTAGCCCCTTCGCATTAATCAGTACCTAAGAAGTAGCTCTATGTTTCAAAAATGTTGGTGACCCCTGCTTTAAAATGTAAAAATATATCAGATACAATCACATTCATGACCAGTTTTGTTCACCATGATTTTGTCATTGAATCTTCATGAGAGAGTAACTCAACCACTTTCAAAGTAAAAGTAGACTTTACATGAAACATGCATCTTTTCCTGTTAGTGACACAAGAAATCAACCAATCCAAGTATGAAGAACCACTTGGATGCTGAGGGAGAGGTCGAAAAGGTGAGCCAACAGGGCCATCAAGTGGCTAAATGATGCAATGGCGCAAATTAGTTTCTTGTCGATGTTTAAGGATGTTATTTTTTCATCTTTCCCAATAACTTTATTTGAATGTACACATTATTTGTCTGAGGTATTGATGTATTAAATTTTCAGTCACTTCCTGTCAACGGTTTTTGATAAGTTAGAATAATTCTGACCACATATTTATGATCACAGCCACAGGAGAGTTACTTGACATCTTCGAAATGATTTTGGTCCGTTGAGAGGTACTGATACGCTGAAATAAGGCAAGTTGGAAGAGGCCCCAGCCTCAAGCCAACCGCCCCTTACCGCAATTGTAAACGGTTGCTTGGCAACCAAAAACTACGGCGAGTTGCAGCTGTTTTAAAGTGCTTCCGACGAAACAGAGTGATATAATTTAACAGGCTGACACCTCAAGTTGATCGCTGAACGGCGCAAGGTGCGAAATCGTTGAAATAAGCAAGTTAAAAGTGCCACAAGTCGCCAAAGAAGCAACTGCCGTCAGAGAGTTGATACACGAGGCAATGATGTCAGAGATCTGCCGCCATGTCAAAATCTAAAATAGGGGTATCAAACTCATTTGGCCTGGGGGCCACTGGATGCAGAAACTGGGTGAGGCTGGGTCGCAAGAAAAGATTTCTTAAGAAATCCAACATGCGGTCTTTAATGAATTCACTGTCTTTGAATGGCTTTCCTGCCCTAGCAACATACTTGCCAACCCTCCCGATTTTTCCAGGTGATTCCCGAAATTCAGTGCACCTCCCGATTGTTTTTCGGGGCTGACATTGTCCCGACATATACCCTGATTTTCACCCGGCCAACATTATTGGCCAACATTATTACAGGCGAGCCGTGATAGCATTAAGGCATCTTTATCTCCACCTACTACAAGTCGTCGCGTTCGCCTTTCCATGGTATTAAAGGCCTACTGAAACCCACTACTACCGACCACGCAGTCTGATAGTTTATATATCAATGATGAAATATTAATATTGCAACACATGCCAACGTCGCAGTATGACGTCTCGGGTTGTAGCGGACATTTTTTTCCAGCCCGATCCAAGCTATAAGTAGTCTGCTTTAATCGCATAAATAACAGTGTTATGGACATCTGTGTTACTGAATCTTTTGCAATTTGTTCAATTAATAATGGAGACGTCAAAGTAGAAAGATGGAGGTGGCAAGCGGTGTATTGCGGCTGCCTTTAGCCACACAAACACAGCCGGTGTTTCCTTGTTTAAAATTCCCGGAGGTGAAGCTTTACTATGGAACAGAGTGGTCAAGCGAACATGGTTCATGACCACATGTCAACTGGCAGGTTTCGGTGAGAAAATTGTGGTAATGAGTCGGCTCTTACAGTAGTTATGAGCGGAGCTTTCGTCCTCCTGTAGCTGCTGCGGACTATTACCTCCTCCCACCAGAGACACTGGTGGTCACCACACCCGTGGCCACACCGCTCCGACTTTCATGTACAATATAATCTCACTAAAACACTAGTAACACAATAAGCAGATAAGGGATTTTCCAGAATTATCCTAGTAAATGTGTCTAATAACATCTGAATCGCTCCCACTGTCCTCGCCTTTTTTTTATTTTCTTTTTTTTCGTAGTCCTTCACTCTCAATATCCTCATCCAAGAATCTTTCATCCTCACTCAAATAATGGGGAAATTTTCACTTTCTCAGTCTGAATCGCTCTAACTGCTGGTGGCAACTATTGTAAACAATGTGAGGAAGTGAGGAGCCCTCACACCGGTGACGTCACGCGCACATCGTCTGCTACTTCGGGTTAAGTCAAGGCTTTTTTATTAGCAACCAACAGTTGCAAACTTTATGGTCAATATTCTCTACTAAATCCTTTCAGCAAAAATATGGCAATATCGCAAAATGATCAAGTATGACACATAGAATGCACATGCTATCCCTGTTTAAAGAAGAAAATCTCATTTCAGTAGGCCTTTAAGGGCTTGCTGGCTCAGCGACATATTGTATGAGGCTTAGTCAGACACGTGCAAGCGATTTCAAGACATACTTGATCCACGGCCATACAGGTCACACTGAGAGTGGCCGTATTAACAACTTTATGACTGTTAGAAATATGCGCCACACTGTGAACCCACACTAAACAAGTAAGACAAACACATTTTGTGAGAACATCCACACCATTACACAACAGAACAAATACCCAGAACACCTTGCAGCCCTAACTCTCCACCTCAACCAACGCAGGCGGGTGGGGGGGTGGGGTGGTGTTTGGTGGTAGCGGGGGTGTATATTGTAGCCTGGAACAGTTAGGGCTGCATGGGATCCTGGGTATTTGTTCTGTTGTGTTTATGTTGTGTTACGGTGCAGATGTTGTCCCAAAATGTGTTTATCAGTCTTGTTTGGTGTGGGTTCACAGTGTGGCGCATATTTGTAACAGTGTTAATGTTGTTTGTACGGCCACTCTCAGTGTGACCTGTATGGCTGTTGATCAATTATGCCTTGCAGTCACTGTCATGTGTTTACTGAAGTCTTATAGAACATCCGACTTTTCCGGCACGCTGTTAATGATGGAAAGGCAGACGTGATGACATGTGTTTATTAGAAAGTCAGATACAAAACATGGTACACCCCTAGTGTAAATCGTAGAGGTCGGTAAAGACAGTGTGAATACGGCACCCATTGAACATTGCTCATTGCTGCTTGGGTGAGAATCGACTGATGTTTAATAGAAGGATTGCCCAGGAATGATTGCCCTGATTTTGGAAGGATTGGCAATTATGGCAAATATGAAGCTGTCAAGCACCATTCATATTCAACTCGCGGGCCAGGATAACATAACATTACAATTAAGGAGCGGGCCGCAAAATAACGTCTCGCGGGCCGCAATTGACCCCTGATCTACAAACCCCGTTTCCATACGAGTTGGGAAATTGTCCATCGATCAATTTTCTACCGCTTATTTGCTTTGGGGTCGCGGGGGTCGCTGATGCCTATCTCAGCTACAATGTACACCCTGGACAAGTTGCCACCTCATCGCAGGGCCAACACAGATAGACAGACAACATTCACACACTAAGGCCAATTTAGTAGTGCCAATCAACCTATCCCCAGGTGCATGTCTTTGGTGGAGGGAGGGAGCCAGAGTACCCAGAGGGAACCCACACAGTCACAGGGAGAACATGCAAACTCCACACAGAAAGATCCCAAGTCTGGGATTGAACCCAGGACTTCTCAGGACTTTCGTATTGTGAGGCTGAAGCACTAACCCCTCTTCCACCGGGCTGACCTTGGGAAATTGTGTTAGATGTAAATAGAAATGGAATACAATGATTTGCAAATCATTTTCAACCCATATTCAGTTGAATATGCTACGAAGACAAGATATTTGATGTTCAAACTGATAAACATTTTTTTTTGCAAATAACCATTAACTTTTGAATTTGATGACAGCAACACGTGACAAAGAAGTTGGGAAAGGTGGCAATAAATACTGATAAAGTTGAGGAATTTTCATCAAACACTTATTTGGAACATCCCACGGGTGCTAATTGGGAACAAGTGGGTGCCATGATTGGGTATAAAAACAGCTTCCCAAAAAATGCTTAGTCTTTCACAAGAAAGGATGGGGCGAGGTACACCCCTCTGTCCACAACTGCGTGAGCAAATCGTCAAACAGTTAAGAACAACGTTTCTCAAAGACGAATTGCAAGAAATTTTGGGATTTCAACATCTACAGTCCATAATATCATCAAAAGGTTCAGAGAATCTGGAGAAATCACTCCACGCAAGCGGTATGGCCGGAAACCAACATTGAATGACAGTGACCTTCAATCCCTCAGACGACACTGTATCAAAAACCGACATCAATCTCTAAAGTATATCACCACATGGGCTCAGGAACACTTCAGAAAACTACTGTCACTAAATACAGTTTCTTTGCTACATCTGTAAATGCAAGTTAAAGCTCTACTATGCAAAGCGAAAGCCATTTATCAACAACATCCAGAAACGCCGCTGGCTTCTCTGGGCCCGATATCATCTAAGATGGACTGATGCAAAGTGGAAAAGTGTTCTGTGGTCTGACGAGTCCACATTTCAAATTGTTTTTGGAAATATTCGACATCGTGTCATCCGTACCAAAGGGGAAGCGAACCACCCAGACTGTTATCGACGCAAAGTTCAGAATCCAGCATCTGTGATGGTATGGGGGTGCATTAGTGCCAAAGCATGGGTAACTTACACATCTGTGAAGGCACCATTAATGCTGAAAGGTACATACAGGTTTTGGAACAACATTTGCTGCCATCCAAGCGCTGTCTTTTTCATGGACGCCCCTGCTTATTTCAGCAAGACAATGCTAAGCCACATTCAGCATGTGTTACAACAGCGTGGCTTCGTAAAAAAAGAGTGCGGGTACTTTCCTGGCCCGCCTGCAGTCCAGACCTGTCTCCCATCGAAAATGTGTGGCGCATTATGAAGCGTAAAATACGACAGCAGAGACCCCGGACTGTTGAACGACTGAAGCTCTACATAAAACCAGAATGGAAAAGAATTCCACTTTCAAAGCTTCAACAATTAGTTTCCTCAGTTCCCAAACGTTTATTGGGTGTTGTTAAAAGAAAAGGTGATGTAACACAGTGGTGAACATGCCCTTTCCCAACTACTTAGGCACATGCTGCAACCATGAAATTCTAAGTTAATTATCATTTGCAAAAAAAAATAATAAAAAAATTATGAGTTTGAACATCAAATATCTTGTCTTTGTGGTGCATTCAACTGAATATGGGTTGAAAAGGATTTGCAATTCATTATATTTTGTTTATATTTACATCTAACACATTCCCAACTCATATGGAAACGAGGTTTGTAAAAAGAAAACTCAAATCCCAAAACTTCGGTATCATCCATCCATCCATTTCTAGCTGTTTTTCTCTTTGAGGTCGCGGGGGGCGCTAGTGCCTATCTCAGCTACAATCGGACAAAAGGCGGGGTACACCCTGAACAAGTCGCCACCTCATCGCAGGACCAAAACAGATAGACAGACAACATTCACACTCACATTCACACACTAGGGCCAATTTAATTTTGCCAATTAACCTATCCCCAGCTGAATGTCTTTGGAAGTGGGAGGAAGTCGGAGTACTCGGAGGGAACCCACACAGTTACGGGGAGCACATGCAAACTCCACACAAAAATATCCCGAGCCCGGGATTCAACCCAGGACTACTCAGGACCTTTGTATTGTGAGCCAGATGCACTAACCCCTCCCCCACCGTGGTGCCCACCTTCGGTATCAACTGAATCAAATTCTCCGGACACAGGACACAAGGAGGAGCAAGATTTGATGTTGGACACGGAACATGGTGAGAATCACGACGTGATGCTAATGTAACATTTGATTTGGTATGTTGTTCTAATTTATGTATGGAAAGTAATTTGTTAAGCAGGAATTCTTATTTACATATTGAGTCACATCAATATTATTTTCAAGTAACACGTATTTTGCATTTTAATTGATTTTATACGGTGCCGCATTTTGTTCCTATCTATTGTTTCCGTGGGCCCGAATTGGGAACGGACGAGATAGAGAGAAAAAAGAAAGAGAGAATGGGTCAGAGAAGAGGTGGCTGTGCGGTGTGTGTGTAAAATAAAGTGGAGTCAAGTGTGTCCTGCCTTTGTGGTACTTGTGTAAGGAAGACAACAAAACTATCTTCTTAACAACTCAACTGTAACACATCTTTTAATCCACAGCAGGGGCGTCGCCGGACAGATTTCACTGGGGCACGTGCCCCACTATTGATCTGCAGTGCCCCAGTAAAAATTTCACCGATAAAAAAAAAACGCTTCAGAGTTTTAAGTCTACATAACATAGACAACAGCGCACATACTACTTAGTATGGTAATTGATTGCTACTGTATTCACTCCACGTAACAATGAGCACATGGCTAATTAATATGGTAATTTATTCAAATGTGGATCCAGACTTCAATTGACAGAGAGAGAGAGAGAGAGAGAGAGAGGATGTGAATCACTGCTGAGGTAGGTAACGTTAGCCAACAACAATTTGTTAATTAAATTATTTTGATTTTGATTTGACTCAAACTGTAACTCCTAGATGGATATCAGAAAGTTATTCCCCCGCAGCAGGGAAGAAGCAGCGATGAATGAGAGATGTAAGTGAAGTCCTAGCTAGCTAGGCAACATCATTGTCTTAAGTTGATGCTAAGTTAGCTAACGTTATTCCTTGTATCAAGACAAACATATTCATTTGCTGTACGAGCGGTCGGGGAATTTCCAATGAACATGAAACATAATGTTGGTTATTGTCTGCTGGTTCTGCTCAGGACTTCTGCATCAATGACGATTTGGAATAAGCATGTGTGAGTTGAGTGCTTCTCAAATGGTTTATCTTCAGGAAGAATTTTTTTTTTCCATATCATCAAGTCGTGTGCCAAATTTTTAAATCATTCAAGTTTATTTCACAGAAAAATAGCACAATAGACCTGTCTTGTTAATCGGTGTGACTTTGACTAAAATAATCTTGTTTTGTCACTAGACAAATGGCTACAGCTAAAGCATCTGGTTTTGTTTCCAGAAAAAATAGTAACATTTCTGTATTTGTTTTCAGAAAGATGGCTGAAAATATCGGGTTTTGTTGCCCCGTTTAGATTTAAAAAAAATATATTTCCATGTCTGTCCTGAGTCCTCCTCCAACTCGTTAGTCGGTTTGCCTTTTGCTAAAAAAACCTCACTAATAGTCACTAGAAAAATGGCTAAAAATATCTGGTTTTGTTGCCACAATTAGATTTTTTTCTCCCTAAACTTTTTTTTTTTTCATGCACACATCTGACTGCGACTCACTGAAAATGACACACAATCCACTTTTATGTCACGACCCACCAGTTGGGAACCACTGGTCAACTGTATAACAGTTACTGTAATATTTCCATGTCTGTCCAGAGTGATTGACCACTTTGCAAAAATGAAAACGAGACGTTACAGTTTACTTCTCAGAAAATTATTCCCTGGACAGACACACAACAGTTGTTCATTTATTCTACTACTGTGGCTTTATTGTTTTGTGTATATTTTATAGTTTTGTGTATCTGGAATAGGATTAGCCACATTGCCATAAATGGAAATCAAATAATATAAAAGAACCCAGAGATGTAGGGGTGCTTTATTTTTTGTTTTACTTTCATAGATGTTAAATTTGCAGATGATTACTGCAATATATATCTCAAAAAGATTCATTGCTCTTCCTTTTTGCTTTTACCAGTAGCAGTTTAGAAGAAGTCTGGAGTAAAAAAGTGCACAAGTAGGTCAAATGCATTAGTTAATTTCAGGTGGTTAATCAAATACAACATAATCTGATATGTTTTCATAGTTTAAAGCACTATTTATGTATTTTTTAATGATAAATAAGTGCTAAAAATTTGCACGCTCACATGAATTATTTGTGCCCCAGGTTTGCCCCAGTACAGTATTAGGTCTAGTGACGCCCCTGATCCACAGCCCTCGAAGTTGGTAAGAGACCCAAATAAAAGGGTTGCACAAAAAAAAAATAGTCCATAACATAGAAAGAGCAAGCAAAGACGTAACGCTAAAATCGGCAAGAAAGCATACGTCTTGCGAAAGCAGGGAAAAATCCAGGGAATTTGGATTGCCAATTGTAAAATCTACATCAAACTGAATTGAGGTCCAGAAACAAGAGTACTTGTCCATGACATCAAGGACCTGGACAGATTTTTAAGTTTACACGGTTTCCACAACGACAATGATAATGCAGTCTGACGGAAAACAAACACCTAAATTCAACACCAACAATACTATGTGCCAAGGGACCACTAAACAAGAAGACCTAGATTCAGGAGTGCATCCACCAACACTTACAGATATTATTGAAACAACATCAAAGACTGTTGAACAAGAAAATATTGAACTGAAAAACTTCTGCAATAAACATCACAAAATACAGGATTTGAAAATTAATATACATCCAGATACTATTTTTTTCCTCCTACATCAGTAATAATTGTTTATATTACACAGATGAACAATGTAATAACAACATTAAGTGCGATAAAAAATTGTCAATAGCAGAAGCTTGTACGAACATTACAACAACATGAAGAACAATTCAACGAACACTTCAAAGTGATTGCTATCACAGAAACAGATTGATGATAACAAATGAATGGATTTTGATCTGGAAGGATATGAACTAAATCAAATCAACAGAACCAACAACAATAGAGGAGGAGTAGCTGTCTACGTGATGAAGAACCTGGAAAATATGTTGTGGAGAGATGCAGCCGACGGGCCGACAGCAGGCTGAGAAAGACAGCCCTGACCAAGATGGAGGCCAGAAGGCGGGGCATGCGGCGGCGAGGAGAGGAGTGAGGCACGCGGAGCGGCAATTTGAGTCCGGTGCGTACAACACACACCTGCTCACAATCTCTCCATCTGCTGCTAGACTATAAGAGAGGCGAAGGGGGGCACGATCGAGAGACAGTACGGAGGAGGAAACCACGGCAACGGCACCAGCAACGAGAGACCAGAAAGAGACATGAGCCCCCGTGGAAGATGCAACACCCGGCCACTGAAAGGTGTGCGAAAACAAGCAGCCAAGGGCGCGCTACAAAGTGGCGCGTCCGATTGGGACACAACGACGTCATGTTTCCAATGTGACGGACTCCCAGCCGTCCTCGTGTGGGTTGCGGTGCCACTGGACACACGACGCATCGTAGCAGGTCTGAATCACATTTATTGTTTCAAACAACCTTTCTTCGGGCCAGTCGGGCGCGCCCATTTCTAGTGCGCCGGCTCCTCTTCCAACCCTCAATGGAAATGTGTTCGACTTACTGCCGGCAATGCGGACCAAGCTCTGACACTGATCGTACAGGGAGTGGACCGCCACAAAAAGACAGTCCGATACCCCATACTGTCTGAGCACTCCCCACAGGACTTCACGAGGGACACAGTCGAATGCCTTCTCCAAGTCCACAAAGCACATGTAGACTGGTTGGGCTAACTCCCATGAACCCTCAAGAACCCTGCCGAGAGTATAGAGCTGGTCCACAGTTCCACAACCAGGACAAAAACCACACTGTTCCTCCTGAATCCGAGGTTCGACTATCCGGCGTAGCCTCCTCTCCAGTACACCTGAATAAACCTTACCGGGAAGGCTTAGGAGTGTGATCCCACGATAGTTGGAACACACCCTCCGGTTCCCCTTCTTAAAGAGAGGGACCACCACCCCGGTCTGCCAATCCAGAGGTACCGCGCCTGATGTCTACGCAATGCTGCAGGGGGCTACACATCATCCATCTTAATGTAATCAGCCTCTCTGGAAACAAACTCGACCAAATCAGAGAAAAGTTCAAGAACAATAAGGTCCATCCATCCATCCATTTCCTACCGCTTATTCCCTTTCGGGGTCGCGGGGGGCACTGGCGCCTATCTCAGCTACAATCGGGCGGAAGGCAATAATCCTAAATTAGATGAGTGTTTCTGACTCAGAGATAGAGATAGAAAACTTCTCGGTCATCAGAAAGGACAGGAATAAACATGGTGGTGGTGTTTGTATGTATATTCACCAGGATATTAAATACATAACTCGCTCTGATCTTAACCACAATGCCCTTGAATCTGTGTGGGCAGAAATTAAATTCACAAACGCTAAGCCGGTACTGATAGGGACTGTATACAGACCCCCTAATAAGAGTGATTTCTATGGTGGTCTTGAAGAATGCTTAGCTGGTGTAGACATAATGGAGGAAATTATAACTGGAGAGCTGAAAACAGATATTCAACGCAGAGATGCGCCTAGAAATTCTGTCGATAAAAGTTATGAACAGAATCGGTGACAAAGGACAGCCTTGGCAGAGTCCAACCCTCACTGGAAATATGTTCGACTTACTGCCGGCAATGCGGACCAAGCTCTGACACTGATCGTACAGGGAGCGGACCACCACAATAAGACAGTCCGATACCCCTTATTCTCTGAGCACTCACCAAGGGACTTCCCGAGGGACACGGTCGAATGCCTTCTCCAAGTCCACAAAGCACATGTAGACTGGTTGGGCGAACTCCCATGCACCCTCAAGAACCCTGTCGAGAGTATAGAGCTGGCCCACAGTTCCACGACCAGGACAAAAACCACACTGTTCCTCTTGAATCCAAGGTTCGACTATCCGGCGTAGCCTCCTCTCCAGTACACCTGAATAAACCTTACCGGGAAGGCTGAGGAGTGTTATCCAACAATAGTTGGAACACACCCTCCGGTCCCCCTTCCTAAAGAGAGGAACCACCACCCCTGTCTGCCAATCCAGAGGTACCGCCCCTGATGTCCACGCGATGCTGCAGAGTCTTGTCAACCAAGACAGCCCCACAGCATCCAGAGCCTTAAGGAACTCCGGGTGGATCTCATCTACCCCTGGGGCCCTGCCACCGAGGAGCTTTTTAACTACCTCAGTAACCTCATCTCCAGAAATAGGAGAGCCCACCACAGATTCCCCAGGTACTGCTTCCTCATAGGAAGACGTGTTGGTGGGATTGAGGAGGTCTTCGAAGTATTCCTTCCACCTATCCACAACATCTGCGGTTGAGGTCAGCAGAACACCATCCGCAACATACACGGTGTTCTTCGAAGCCGTCCGGAACTCGTTTTCCATGGCTTCCCCGAACTCCTCCCATGTCCGAGTTTTTGCTTCTGCGACCGCTGAAGCTGCACACCGCTTGGCCTGTTACTACCTGTCCACTGTCTCCGGAGTCCTATGAGCCAAAAGAAACCGATAGAACTCCTTCTTCAGCTTGACGGCATCCCTCATCGCTGGTGTCCACCAATGGGTTTTAGGATTACCGCCCCGACAAGCACCAACTACCTTGCGGCCACAGCTCCAGTCAGCTGCCTCGACAATAGAGGTGCGGACATGGTCCACTCGGACTCAATGTCCAGCACCTCCCTCGTTACATGTTCGAAGTTCTTCCGGAGGTGGGAATTGAAACTTTCTCTGACAGGAGACTCTGCCAGACGTTCCCAGCGGACCCTCACAATGCGTTTGGGTCTGCCAGGTCTGTCCGGCATCCTCCCCCACCATCGCAGCCAACTTACCACCAGGTGGTGATCGGTAGAAAGCTCCGCCCTTCTCTTCACCCGAGTGTCCAAAACATGAGACCGCAAATCCAATGACACAACTACAAAGTCGATCATGGAACTGCGGCCTAGGGTGTCCTGGTGCCAACTGCAAATATGGACACCCTTATGTTTGAACATGGTGTTTGTAATGGACAAACTGTGACGAGCACAAAAGTCCAATAACAAAACACTACTCGGGTTCAGATCTGGGCGGCCATTCTTCCCAATCACGCCTCTCCAGGTTTCACTGTCGTTGCCAACATGAGCGTTGAAGTCCCCCAGTAGGACAAGGGAATCACCTGGGGGAACACTTTCCAGTACTCCCTCGAGTGTACCCAAAAAGGGTGGGTACTCTGAAGTGCTGTTTGGTGCGTAAGCACAAACAACAGTCAGGACCCGTCCCCAAACCCGAAGGCGGAGGGAGGCTACCCTTTCGTCCACTGGGTTGAACTCCAACGTGCAGGGTTTGAGCCGGGGGGCAACAAGAATTGCCACCCCAGCCTGTAGCCTTTCACTGCCGGCAATGCCAGAATGGAAGAGCATCCAGCCCCTCTCGATAGAAGTGGTTCCAGAGCCCTTGCTGTGCGTCGAAGTGAGTCCGACTAAATCTAGCCGGAACTTCTCCACTTCGCGCACTAGCTCAGGCTCCTTACCCCCCAGTGAGGTTGACGTTTCACGTCCCAAGAGCTAGCTTCTGTAGCCAAGGATTGGACCGCCAAGTGCCCTGCCTTCGGCTTCCGCCCAGCTCGCATCGCACCCGACCTCTATGGCCCCTGCTATGGGTGGTGCGCCCATTGGAGGGGTGACCCACGTTGCCTCTTCGGGCTGTGCCCGGCCGGACCCCATGGGAACAGGCCCGGCCACCAGGCGCTCGCCATATTGCCCCACCTGCGGCCCTAGCTCCAGAGGGGGGCCCCGGTGACCCGCGTACGGGCGAGGGAAATCTGGGTCCATGATTTTTTTTCTTCATAAAGGTCTTCGAGCCGCTCTTTGTCTGATCACCTAGGACCTGTTTGCCTTGGAAGACCCTACCAGGGGGCATAAAGCCCCCGGACAACATATCTCTACAAAATGCGAGTGGACCCCTGCCTGGTTGCCTGGATTTCGAATTACCTCACCGACAGGCCACAGTACGTCAGACTGAAGGACATCACGTCTGACTCTGTGATCAGCAGCACCGGAGCACCGCAGGGAACGGTGCTGGCCCCTCTTCTCTTCACCCTGTACACCGCTGACTTCTGCTACAACTCAGAGCTGTGTTACATCCAGAAGTACGCGGATGACACAGCCATCGTCGGGTGCATCAGGGACGGCAGAGAGGAGGAGTTTCTGAACCTGGTGAGGGACTTTGTTGTCTGATGCCACACGAACCTCTTGCAGCTCAATCCGTCAAAGACCAAGGAGCTGGTCATTGACTATAGGAGATCGAGTCCACGGTCACAACCTATTGTGATCGAGGGAGTTGAGGTACAGACCGTGGACTCATTCAAGTACCTCGGGGTTTGGGTGGACAATAAGGTGGACTGGACTGTTAACACAGACCACCAGTACAAGAAAGGACAGAGCAGGCTGTACTTCCTCGGGAGACTGCACTCCTTCAACATCTGCAAAAAACTCCTGTGCATGTACTACCAGTCTGTGGTTGCCAGTGTTCTGTTCTACATGGTAGTGTGCTGGGGGGGCAGTACATCTAAGAAGGACAGTTCCAGACTTGAGAAACTGATCAGGCGTGCCGGTTCTACAATCGGAATGAAACTGGACTCACTGGTGACGGTGGCAGAGACAAGGACTGTTGACAAACTAGTGAGCATCCTGGATGATGCCAGTCACCCTCTGCATAGCGTTATCAGTAGCCAGAGGAGCCTGTTCAGTGCTAGACTGCTTCATTCCAAGTGCAGGACTAATAGACTCAAGAACTCCTTTGTCCCACACACCATTAGACTGTACAACTCCTCTCTGGGGCGGGGGGCGGGGGGTACTAGGATGACAGGGGATGCAAAACATTAACAGTGCAATACTTTTTCATAACATGGTCACTACTGCCTAGTTTCTCTTGTTATATTCTTATTTTACTGTTATAATGTTATTCCCATTGTTTTTATTCTTTTTGTAATATTACTCTATTGTGTTTCCTTTTAAACCCCCATTATTTACTTTTTTTATTTTTTATTTTTTTTATTTTATTTTTTTATTTATTTTATTTTTATTTTTAAATTGATCTCAACTCTGTACACTGCTGCTGGAATTTTAATTTTCCTGAAGGAACTCTCCTGAAGGAATCTATAAAGTACTATCCATCTATCTATAGCTCCTAGGATCATTGGGACACGCAAACTCCTCTACCACGATAAGGTGGCAGCTCAGAGAGGACTGTAAAATATCAAATAATTTTATTTATCTAATTCGCGGAAGAGACGAAGAAAATGTCAGCAATCGTCACACACACGTCAACCAATAAGAATTCGGCAGGGGCGGGTCATGGCAGAAGTGCATTGTGGGTCATGGGATGCTAACTGCTATATGCTATATGCTACTGCCGTAGCTATTCAAATGGATCATTTCATTGTTGGCGGTAACTTATAAAAACTGAGAAGGGCTGAACAAAAACGGCACCGAAAAGGAAATCATGTACTGCAGATTACAAGCTGGACGTAGTGAAATATGCAGCAGAAAACGACAAGAGGAAGCGCCGCATACCTTTGGAGTTGGCAGAGTTGCTTAGAAGCGACATCGAGGAAGAAGATTTCATCGGATTTATCGATTAGGAGTGACAGATTGTTTGGTAAACGTATAGCATGTTCTATATGTTATAGTTATTTGAATGACTCTTACCATAATATGTTACGTTAACATACCAGGGACGTTCCCAGTTGGTTATTTATGCGTCATATAACGTACACTTATTCAGCCTGTTGTTGACTATTCTTTATTTATTTTAAGTTGCCTTTCAAGTGTCTATTCTTTGTGTTGGATTTTATCAAATAAATTTCCCCAAAAAATGCGATTTATACTCCAATGCGACGTATATATGTTTTTTTCCTTCTTTATAATGCATTTTCGGCCGGTGGGACGTATACTCCGGAGCGACTCATAATCAGAAAAATATGGTATATGGATCACCTAAGTCAAGTAAAGAAACATTTGAAAATTGGATCAAGGCAAACTACATTGATAGTGGTAAAAAAATAATGTTCTTGTGTTGACGTTAATATTGACTTATTGAAACCTAACAAGCAAAAGTCTATACAATGTACAGCATCAGTTTATGTCCTAAAATCACAAAGCCAAGCATAATCACAGGAGACTGTGCCACGCTTATTGACAATATTTTTACCAATGATTTTGATAATAACACTAGTCACGGGGTGGTGAGCGTTGCTTTGGCGTTACCCCAAAGATGCAGAGAACGGCAGGCAGAATGCACGTAAAACACAATTTATTACTTACAAAGAGGCGTGGAACACAAAATTCCACACAGCATATCGGTCTTGAAAGGAAGAGCAAGAATGATCCAACACTGAAGTAGGCACCCTGGGTGGAACTAAATAGAAGTAATTAAACAAGGAACAGGTATGCTCACAGGACATGGAACAGAAAGTAAAGGAGCTGCAAAAGGCAAAGTTTCTACCAAAACAGTAAAAACTCACAAAACAAGAGCACCAGGACAGGAAGTGATTCTTAACACTGGAAAACCCAAACATAACCAAACTGTCAGTAGCACATCTGACAACTACAAGTGGTCTACTTATAGCCGTTAGTGATCATCTGCCAGTTTTCACAATATATGATGGAGAGTATAAGAAGAAGAACATGGAAGAGGATGATTGCTTTCAAAAAATGAGCTGGAAAAGCAAAACTGGGACAATGTGTACAATGAAAAGGATGATATTAATGATGCATATGAACATTTCTTAAACACATTCATAATACTTTATGACAAACATTGTCCACGGAAACAACTCAGTAGAAAGCAGAAAAATAATAATAAACCCTGGATGACAAAATGATTAAAAAAAGGTTTGTAGTAAGAAGAATACATTAAATAGAACATTTATAACACAAAGAACTACAGAGGCAGAAAATAAGTACAAAAAGTATAAACAGAAGCTAACTAACACATTACGTACATGTAGAAAATAATATCTAAGTCAATTATTAGACAGGAACAAAAACAATATGAGAGCAACATGGGGCATCCTAATTAGATGTGGTTCTCAACCTTTTTTTAGTGATGTACCCCCTTTGAACACATTTTTTAATTCAAGTACCCCCTAATCAGAGCAAAGCATTTTTGCTTGAAAGAAAGAGATGCAGAAGTAAAATACAGCACTATGTCATAAGTTTCTGATTTATTAAATTGTATAACAGTGCAAAATATTACTCTTTCTTAAACTTTTTGAGGAAAAAAGATATCAAAATAACTAAAAACTTTTGGAAAAATAAACAAATTATTTTTGCACATAGAAGAAATCATCAACTTATAGTGCCCTCTTCGAGGATTGTAATAAAGATCCATCTGGATTCATGAACTTAATTCTAAACATTTCTTCACAAAAAAAGAAATCTTTAACATCAATATTTATGGAACATGTCCACCCAAAATCTAGCTGTCAACACTGAATATGGAATTGTTGCATTTCTTTTCACAGTTCATGAAATTACATTCATATTTTGTTGAAGTATTATTCAATAAATATATTTATAAAGGATTTTTGAATTGTTGCTATTTTTAGAATATTTCTTAAAAATCTCACATACCCCTTGGCATACCTTCAAGTACCCCTAGGGTACGCGTACGGGTGCGTACCCCCATTTGAGAACCACTGCTTAATAGCATTATAAAAAATGGCACCAAGAGGGAATACCCCCAATACTTCTCAGACTGAAACATAAATAATGACAACATGAAGGAAGAAGTTGAAAGCTTCAATAATTACTTTATAAATATTAGACCAATATTGGAGGAAAGGATTCCAGACCCAGTTTCAACTGAGGATTATCATAACATCATAGATAGAAATCCCAACTCGATGTTCCTCAACAGTGTGACATAGGAGGAAATAGTTCAAATCATGAAAAAATGCAAATCTAAGACTTCAATCAATTGTAATGGGATTGATATGGAAACGATAAAAAAAGGTTATTGTAGAGATCTCAGGAAAATTAATGTATATTACTAACCTATCATTTCTAACAGGCAAATTCCCAAACAAAATAAAAATAGGTAAAGTTGCACCAATTTAAAAGACTGGAGACAAACACCAATTTACAAATCATAGACCTGTTTGACCATGGTGTTTGTTATGGACAACCTGTGACGAGCACAAAAGTCCAATAACCAAACACCACTCTGGTACTGATCAGAGCAGCCGTTTCTCCCAATCACGCCTTCCCAAGTCTCACTGTTGTTGCCAAACCGGAACACCCCAACGCCTAGAAATTCTGTCCATAAAAGTTATGAACAGAATCGGTGACAAAGGACAGCCTTGGCAGGGTCCAACCCTCACTGGAAATGTGTCCGACTTACTGCCGGCAATGCGGACCAAGCTCTGACACTGATCATACAGGGAGCAGACCGCCACAAAAAGACAGTCCGATACCCCATACTCTCTGAGCACTCACCAAGGGACTTCCCAAGGGACACGGTCGAATGCCTTCTCCAAGTCCACAAAGCACATGGAGACTGGTTGGGCAAACTCCCATGAACTCTCAAGAACCCTGCCGAGAGTATAGAGCTGGTCCACAGTTCCACGACCAGGACGAAAACCACATTGTTCCTCTTGAATCCGAGGTTCGACTATCCGGCGTAGCCTCCTCTCCAGTACACCTGAATAAACCTTACCGGCAAGGTTAAGGAGTGTGAGCCCACGATAGTTGGAACACACCCTCTGGTCCCCCTTCTTAAAGAGAGGGGACCACCACCCCGGTCTGCCAATCCAGAGGTACCGCCACAGAAGTCCACGCAATGCTGCAGGGGGCTACACATCATCCATCTTAATGTGAACAGCCTCTCTGGAAACAAACTCGACCAAATCAGAGAAATGTTCCACAACAATCAGGTAAAAATCCTAAATTAGATGAAAGTGTTTCTGACTCAGAGATAGAGATAGAAAACTTCTCCGTCATCAGAAAGGACAGGAATAAACATCCTGTTTGCGGATGACTCGGCCCTGCTGGTATCCGGCAAGGACAAGTCACAGGTGGAACAAATCCTCAGTGCTGAACTCCTTAATACTTGCACCTGGTTCGCAACAACAAGCTATCCATACACTTAGGTAAAACGGAATATATCCTATTTGGGTCCCATATCAACCTTAAGAAAGTCAGTGACTTCACTATAAAAGTGGGTGACATTGTTATCACGAGGAAAGATCAGATCACCTACCCAGGTTCTAGAGGCCAATCTTTCCTGTGATAAAATGGCAACCAAGGCAATCAAAAAGGTCAACCAAAGAACGATATTCCTCTACAGAATCTCCTCTCTGGTCAACAAAAGCACCTAAAGGATTTTAGCGGGAACTCTCATTCAACCCTTTTTCGATTACGCTTGCACCTCCTGGTACCCCAGCACCTCCAAAACCCTCAAATCTAGACTCCAAACATCCCAGAACAAGCTAGTCCGGTTACTTTTAGACCTCCACCCCAGATCACACCTCAATCCAACCGAAGTGGGCTGGCTCAGGGTGGAGGACAAGGTAAAACAACTTACACTGATCCTAGTCTATAAAATCCGCTACACCTCCCTGATACCGAAGTACACGTCAAACTACTTCCTTAACCTAAATGACCGCCATAACCACAACACCAGGGGGAGCTCCAGAAACCACGTTAAACTCAGATTCCGATCCAACAAAGGTCTTAACTCATTCTCTTTCTATGACACATCAATGTGGAATGCACTCCCAACAGGTGTAAAAGTAAGTGCATCTCTATCCTTCTTCAAAACCGCTCTAAAACAACACCTCCAGGCCACTTCAACCCTTTACTAATACCCTCCTCCATTTACATCCCATCTCCCTGGATTGTAAGTAACCTAATGTAAATAATCAAATGTATTTCTAATGTATATACTTGGTCTTATGCTATCTGAACTCACTGTGTTCTCTGCTTGCTGTACATATCCTACTAAGTAAGACCCACACTGTTCCAATGTCCATTTCTCTGTTGATGCAATTGTTGATGACTGAAGTACTGATATCAACCAAAGTTCCTCATCCCACCCCCTAGATTGTAAATAATGTAAATAATTCAATATATATAGTATGATGTTAACTTGTGTGATGACTGTATTATACTGATAGTATATATTTGTACCATGAATTGATTAACGTGGACCCAAGTTGAAAAACGTATTCGGGTGTTACCATTTAGTGGTCAATTGTACGGAATATGTACTGAACAGTGCAATCTACCAATAAAAGTTTCAATCAATCAATCAAAAACTAGCCAAATGCACAATATGGTCAGATGAGATATACAGTAAAGGTTATGGGTGTTCCAATCAAATATTGATTTCAGATGTAAGTCTGATATCTTATAAAAAATCCCAAGTATCAGACTATATGTGCTTACATTCAAAATGTTTCAAATGTTTATTTGTACAAAGCTTGACTAAATGTCTTCCAAAAAGCACACAATGTTGGTTTTTTCTGGTATTTTAGTCAAGTCATTTACAAAAGGTAAACATGGTCGGCCAATTGGAGCTAGCAATTACAAAACAGCTAAGCACACAATAGCACACAAGCTTGACATATTGTACGTAATAAGTGTCCTTCATTGAACAATATTTCAGTTTGAAATGGCACATTTGTCAATATAAACACGTATCAAAAAATTATAGTTGCAAACATATTAATACATATAGAGTCTCAAAGGCAGAACCGCATCAGAAAGTATCCAGTAACAAACGTCTCTGCATCATTCAATTAACTGCGTCATGAGCTAGCAATTACAAAACAGCGAAGCACACAATAGCACACAAGCCCGACCTATTGTACATAATAAGTGTCCTTCATTGAACAATATTGCAGTTTGAAATGGCACATTTGTCAATATAAACACGTATCAAAAAATTATAGTTGCAAAAATATTAATACATATAGAGTCTCTAAGGCAGAAGCGCATAAGAAAGTATCCAGTAACAAACGTGTCTGCATCATTCAATTAACTGCGTATAGAGTCTCTAAGGCAGAAGCTCATCGGAAAGTATCCAGTAACAAACGTGTCTGCATCATTCAATTAACTGCGTCATGATCTTAACTTGGGCAGCATGGTGGAACAAGGATTAGTGCGTCTGCCTCACAATACGAAGGTCCTGACTTCAATCCTATGCCACATCAATGTGGAATGCACTCCCAACAGGTGTAAAAGTAAGTGCATCTCTATCCTTCTTCAAAACCGCTCTAAAACAACACCTCCTGTGCGGAGTTTGCATGTTCTCCCCGTGACTGCGTGGATTCCCTCCGGGTACTCCGGCTTCCTCCCACCTCCAAGACATGCACCTGGGGGTAGGTTGATTGGCAACACTAAATTGGCCCTCATGTGTGAATGTGAGTGTGAATGTTGTCTGTCTATTTGTGTTGGCCCTGTGATGAGGGGGCGACTTGTCCCCTCATCATGTTTCGGCCTCCCGCCCGAAACGCAGCTGAGATAGGCTCCAGCAACCCCCCCGCAACCCCTAAAGGGACAAGCGGTAGGAAATGGATGGATGGATGATCTTAACTTCATGAGTTATTTTGACCACTAGGTGTTGCCAAACCATTACCACTCCAATTCAACTGAAATGAATTTGCACTTTTTTTTTAATTGCCCATGTCGTTCACAATTATTATAAAAGACATGACGACAGATGTATTTTTTTAATGCATTTTAACTGGTAAGTACATGTAAAAAGTCTGCTTACATTGGAGCCAATAAGAGGTCCTTTATTCCGCCCAGTAATTCCAATAAATAAACATCCAAAAAGCACCAAAGAGAGAATTAAGGGGACACCTTTAGCCAAAAACGATTTATGGGGGTCAAAGGTCAATGATTTATGAGGGGTCAAGGCCAAAGGTCAAGGTCAAAGTCCAAGGTCAAGTTCAAAGTCAAGTGGTTGTGGCTTACCCCGGAAGAGGGTGGAGTTAAGACATGAAGTGGGAGTGGTTAAACCAGGAAGAGGGTGGAGTTTTAACCAGGAAGAGGGTGGAGTTTTAACCAGGAAGAGGGTGGAGTTAAGACCTGAAGCGAAAGTGGTTTAACCAGGAAGAGGGTGGAGTTAAGACTTTGAGAGGGAGTGGTTTAACCAGGAAGAGGGTGGAGTTTTAACCAGGAAGAGGGTGGCGTTTTAACCAGGAAGAGGGTGGGTTACGACCTGAAGAGTGAGTGATTTAACCAGGAATAGGGTGGGTTTAAGACCTGAACAGGGATTGGTTAAGAGGGAACAAAGGAGGGTTCAGGTTGAGGTCAGTTTTTAAGGAATGTTGTATTGACGGATGGGAGAGTTATGTGCGGTCAAATGTGGACAGTTTAAATGTTTACAATCATTTGAAACAACAACCAGACTTCACGAAAACATATTTAAACTATTGGGAGGAACTAATTAGGTTAAGGTTAACCATAAGTTTGACCCTGCTTCGATGTATTGATGGCTGGGAATGTTACGTGGGAAGATGTGGACATGCACACACGCGCACACACACACACACACACACACACACACACACACACACACACACACACACACACACACACACACACACACACACACACACACACACACACACACACACACACACACACACACACACACACACACACACACACGCAGAGGAGGGATGCAAAAGGGTGGTGTAAGGCTTAGTCGTTATTTGGAGCTTTATACGTTAGCGTAAAGACTTTGTTCGATTCGGCCATGATTAGTGAAACGCCTGTTTCGATTTATAAAAATAATAAAACTTACTTTGACGCTCCGTAGAAAAGTCGAGTGTTTCTAAATCGTATTCAGATACCACCGACCGAGTCTTTGCGTGAAAAATGGGACTTGGAAGCGTACGGGATGGACGGATCTTTTGGATTTGTATTCAGATACGAAATGGAGGATATCTGCTTATTTCAGCTAAAAGAAAGAAGAGACGGAAGCCCTTTCTCGATCTTTTCATCGTTATCTACCGTGGATTGGGAAGTTTTAAATCTGACAATGCCTGATTTCCTGTGGCGTGATCCTTCACCGGTGGATAAACGCGTAAAAGGAAGCTTGTTTACTTACCCGACGATGGATGAGTTGAATGAGAGAAGAATTCTGTTCAGCGCTACTTGGGAGACGAAATCTTCAGCCTCGGGTCGTTGGTTTTTCCTTGCCAGTCTCCGTGCTCCAAAAATCACCGGTACCTATCCGGCTCAGTGAAACGAGCCCGGTGTCTTTTCCCTGGAGTCTTTCAACGATGAATGCGGTTTGTTTACACCGTTGGTGGTCGTACCCATCGTGGCATGGCGAGAGCGAATGGCGCCGATGAAGGAGAAAATAAACGACTTGTTCCGAAGCAGTCGACAATGGAAAAGCATGCTGACGACGAGAAGAAAGTTGTCCTTTGAGACCACACCCCCAACGGAGTACGAAAGGACCTCCCCCGCTTCAGTTTCGCCCAATAACCTTCAAGGAAACACCCCCTCCGCCGACTCGTCCAATACCCTTTGAAAATCATCGCGATAGTTTGATTGGTCGAGACTTTTTTTTTCGACCCTCCCTATAAAAACAACCCCACCCTGCAATTTTTTTTCCCGACCAGACCATATTGGCTCCCTTTATGAACGCACGGATCTCAAACAAGAAAATGGCAAACAAGACCATTAGACACGTAAAGACCCGTCTTATACCACAGGACGATTTCAAACCATCCGTAAACATGACTGATGAAGCAACCATGGCCGAGATCTTTAACCCTCCTGAAACGACGGCTTGATCGGAGGTGGTGAGCGACGATGAGACGTGTCGCTTCGGCAGATGTTTCTGCAGATGGGGGATGAAAACCGACAACGCTACTCAGTCTTTGCTAGACGACGATAGGAAGGAGGAGGAAAAGGAGAATGACCTGATCATCATAACACCTCCGCCGTCCCTGCCACCATCCCCGTCACCATCCCCGTCACTCTTGGACCCCCCGTTGCACAACGATGATGAAACCGATGGGGGGGAGTGGTTGCTTTTCACCAGCACGGTGAAAACGGCCGTGTTTCTTCTCCTCAACAAGGCCATCCACAAGTTCAGGCAGAGCGAGTGTTACGGTTGTCGGGTGAACCATCCGAGCCAGAGAAACCACCCGAGCCTGGAACCCTATGAAGAGGACTTTCTCCTGTACAACTACGACGGACTCATCAAGACTCTGCGTACGTCTAAATTCATTCAAGCCATTCAACGCTTGCTGATGCTTCGTCACATCGAGGCTGAGGATTCAAGGGTCGAATCCCACGCCGACTCTTTGCTGTCTCAACTGAAATCTGAGAGAAATGTCTGGTGGGCCATAGATGACGTGTACACCGAGTTGGTACGGGGTGATGAAACGATTTTGAGACATCTGGATATGGTGACAGAGTGTTGGAATAATTACAAAAAAGATGGGTAATTATTGGAGAAAACTTGTAAACTCTGTCGAGAACCACGCTGTTATTTACCCGTTGATTGACGCGATGGAAGCGTATGTTCTAAAATGAGACTAACCTCAAAAACTACAAATTATTCTTGATTATGCCCGCTTTAAGCCTACCTGGGAAGCTACCTGGAAATCTGTTGTCTCTCATGCTTTTGACTTAGACATTTTTGAAACAATTTTGAAGGAATGGTCTAAAGAAAAGTCTTTTCAACCTTCTCCTTATCACGTGTTCATTTTATATGCTCTGTTTGTTGATATGTCGATGTATCGTCTACGATGCGACAAACCTTGATTATAGTTTATAGTTTATAGAAAAATTGTTTTAGATTCGTTGTGTTGTTTCCATGAATGAATAAAAACAAACTGTTTTAGATTCATTGTGTTGTTTCCATGAATGAATAAAAGAAATGTGTACCAAGCAACCCGAGTTCATTTCTCTTTGTCTTTCCACAATGAAGAAAGCTATGGAAAAAGCATACTATACACCCGCACACCCGGGTAGTTTTGGAGGGGTAGATCGACTCCGTCGAGCTGTGCTGGATGAAACGGGGCAACGTGTCACAAAAGAAAAAGTTCAAGAATATTTAACGGGACAGGACGCCTATACACTCCATAAACCGGTTCGCATTCATTTTCCAAGAAACAGAGTCTTTGTCCCGCGACCTTTAATCCAGTTTCAAGCCGACCTCTGTGACATGCAAGCCTTGGCTGAATATAACGACGGTTATAATTATTTATTAACGGTCATAGATGTATTTTCCAAGAAGGCCTATGTGAGGGTTTTGAGGAGAAAGACGTCCGTGGAGGTGGTTAAATCGTTTCAATCGGTGTTGGGGGAAAGCCAGATTCCTCGCAAACTCCAAACCGACGCGGGAAAATAATTTTTTAACAAGAGTTTTCAAGCTCTGATGAAGATACACAATATTGTACATTTTTCTACGACCAGCGATCTCAAAGCTTCGGTGGTTGAAAGATTTAATCGTACTCTGAAAGGGAGAATGTGGAGATATTTTACAGCCAACAACACTAGGCGCTACCTAGACGCCTTACAAGACTTGGTAAAAAGCTACAACCACGGATATCACAGCAGTATTAAAATGAAACCGGTGGATGTGACTTTGGAAAATACCCCTCAAGTGTTTGAGAATCTCTACGGCTCAATCACAGCATTCAAACGCAAATACAAATTTGCCACGGGAGATATGGTGAGAATATCCAAAGTGAGAGGAGTGTTTGATAAAAAATATGAACAGAGTTTTACAGACGAGGTGTTTACAATAACACGACGTCTCCCTCGATCTCTCCCGGCATACAGACTGAAAGATTTTGACGATGAAATAATAGAGGCTTCTTTTTACGAAGCCGAGTTGCAGAAAGTAAAAGAGAGCGAGGACAAGCGCTATCATGTGGAGGAAATTCTAAAACGACGTACGGTCGGTGGCAAAAAACAAGTTCTAGTGCACTGGAAAAACTGGCCCGAAAAATTCAACAGTTGGGTGGACGCTGACCTCCTTACAAATGTATAAAACAATCTGATGCCGTGATGAGCCTCACAGTCTAAAGATCATCGAGCATTATGGATCATTCCTGCAACGAGGGTTTTTACCTCACCTTACCCTCCAACGCCAGCCTCAACGTATTTAAAGAAAACAAAAGTTCCCATTACCAGATAGATTTAAGTCAACATATAGATTTAGCAGGCTCATGGGAGGTGGCCTTAACAGAGATTTCATACCCTCGCTCATGGTATAATGTTTGTAACGGAGCATTTTATGAATGGCTAAAGAGACCTCCACCTGTGGGATCTGAAAGCAATCCTGGAATGGGGATAGTTTACCGTCAAGAATTGAGAGGGGGATGTTATGAGAACGTTACACGATTCATAAATGAACTGAATGAATCTTTACAAAAAATTGCCAATGGTGTGAGGATAGCCTTTGACGATGTTAAAAAGCGAATCTCCTATCGATCAGGGGGTCAAACTCATTTTCGTTTTTCCCCTTCCCTGGCTTACATCATGGGAGTGCAACCTGGAGAGTGGATCAAGTTTAAGCCTGGGTCGGCCCCCTATCCGGTGGATATAAATGCCGGTTTCTACCATCTTTACTGTTACAGTGACGTGGTGCGACCTCAGATAGTAGGCGACGCTTATGCTCCTCTTTTGAGAATCGTGAGTGTAGAGGGAGCTTACGGTGAGATTGTCACCAAGTGTTTTAGCCCCGCCTACTATTTACCCGTCTCGAAAAATCACATTGAAAACATCCGGGTGGAGATTAAATCTGATCAGAACAAACACGTCGACTTCACCTTTGGAAAGACCATCGTGAAGCTCCACTTTAGACCCGTTAGAAAGTAAAACCAACAACAATGAGAATGAGTCAACCCATGCACGACCCTCTACGTTTAGTGGGTTATTACGAAAGCCAAGTGGGGGGTTCTCTCCCCGGTTTCACAGGTTCACCTGTGATGTACGGGCGTGGGATAGGCTCCGTGTTTTCCAGGTTGTTTCGTTTTGTATCACCTCTTGTGAAAAGAGGTTTTGCCCTGGTCAAACCTCATCTTAAAACAGCGGCAAAAAATATCGCTTCCGACGTATTCAGCCATGCCGTTGGAAAAATGGGTAGTGGGGTACAAGACGGATCAGGGGGAATAACGGTCCTAGCTAGACGGCGTCTCTCAAGGAGTGGTAAAAAACACCGTCGTCTGGGGAGAAGAAAATCAGTCGGTAAAAGGTTTTCAAAGAGAAGGACCGTCGTTCCCTCGCACGATATATTTAAAAAAAAAAAGAATAAAGATGGCTCTTTTACATCAAAATTCGGCCGAATGCACGATGGCCGAGCTGGATTTATTTTCAGCTCCTATGACTCAGATGTCTATCGATGATAAATCCTACACAGAAGTCCTGCCGCTATCCGCCATCACCGACGGGGGTCCTATTGAATTTTTCATCCCGGGAGAAGGTGAAAAGTACTTGGATCTGAATGACACATTACTTTACCTGCGGGTTAAAATTACCCGCGCCGATGGATCAAATATCCCAAACGACGCCAATGTGGGCCTCATCAATTATCCTCTAAACACCATCTTCAGCCAATGCGACATTATGCTCGGGGAAAGACTGATTTCTCTATCCAGCGCCACACACCCATACAGGGCAATAATTGAAACGCTACTAAACTATTCTGAAGCCACACTCACAAGTCAATTCTCAGCCGGTGTCACAAAGACACCGGCGGCTCAATAGACTCTATAGAAACAGCGAATGCACCAAACAAAGGACTCAACATCAGAGCCGGTTACACGGCTGAATCTAAAGAGGTTCAGCTACTAGGACCCCTCCACGCAGACATTCTTTTCAGCGAGAGACTCCTTCTCAACTCGGTGGATTTGAGGATCAAACTCACGCGCGCCAGCGACGCCTTTTGTCTCACAGGGGCTGCGGACGGTACTTTCCGTCTGAAAGTGCTGGGTGCCTCTCTCTTCACAAAAAAGGTCACCGTTTCGCCGGCCGTGCGATTGGGGCACGCCTCGGCCTTACTCAAAGGAAACGCACTCTACCCTTTGTCACGGGTCAGCGTGAAAACCTACTCTATCCCTGAAAATTCCAGAGTATGCACCCAAGAAAATTTATTTTTCGGCACGATGCCTAAATACATTGTTTTGGGCATGGTGAATCACGAAGCTTTCACAGGAAGAAGAGATCTCTCACCCTTTAATTTCCAGCATTTTAACGCAGAATACATCACTCTCTGTCACGCGGGAAAACAAACTCCCTCCAAAGCTTTCCAACCACAATTTAACCAGGGGGCTTCGGTCAGAGAGTTTTACAACATGTTTACCGCTACAAGGAGGCATATGAAAGATTTACCTCTGTGCATCAACAGACAAGATTTTGAACGGGGGTATTCGCTGTTTGTGTTCAATCTCAATCCGGGAGAGGACAGCGACGCATTGTCTCGGGTTTCTAATGGCACTTGGAGGTTGGAAATTAGATTCAGAGTACCCTTACCCAACACGGTCACTCTTGTGGTTTACGCATGTTACGATTCTATTTTGGAAATTGATTCCAAACGACAAGTGCTGGTGGATTATTATTGACGACGGAGATGAATAACCATCAACTGGAGAAGCTTCTGCGACGAGTGTTGGGGAATGTTTTCTGTGGTGTATGGGCCTCCGACCAACTCCCCTCACTGACTCGCTCCTTTACCCCACCCTCCTACTTTATCATCAACACCCACGAAGGACATCGACCGGGGGAGCACTGGTTATCGATGACTCTGGAGGAAGATGGGACCGCCACTTTTTTTGATTCTTATGGATTTTCTCCCGATTTTGATTACTACCCTCGGAGCATCATGAACTTTTTGGAAAATCGTTCTGACCGTATATTGTACCACAACCTACAGCTTCAACACCCTTTGTCCACAGTGTGCGGTCAACACTGCGTTTATTATCTGCACCATCGATTTTGCGGACTGTCTTTTGAACAAGTTTTGTCTTTATACACAGATGATGTAGTAAAAAATGATCTTGAAGCATATACCCTGGTTAAAAAATTTAAACGTTGTACTAGCACGAATAAGAATAATAGTAGTCGTTGTGGCGTACAAGACGTCTGTTGTTTAGAAACTTTTTTGAACCGTTGAAATGAAAATGCTGTACACACTGCTTTTGATTAATAAAAAAACATTTTATTGAATCAAGAGTTTTGTCACATCATTCAAGGTTTAAACAATGTGGGGACAATGTCACTTTTCTACCTCTTCTTTTCCTCTCGGGGGATAGAAATGTTTCTTTTTCCACCCATTCTGATTCAAACTCTCCATCCGCTTTTAGACGTCTGTATTGATCTCGTGCTCTGGGGTTATGAATGGTCGATGTGGGGACGTTTAGCTCCGTCAACGCTGTTAAAAATTTTCTCCAACCCTCAGGCGTGCGGGTCTGTGGATTTTTGGACCGTTGCATCAGGTGTTTCAGTAAATCGATCATATGAGATCCCTGTTTTGAACAAACTCTCCTTTAGCGGTCCACCCCTTATCATTCTCGGAAAATTTTTTCATAATGTACTCGGCGTTGTTACGGTTGCGTCGGGGGAGGATTTTCAGAACTTCGATCATCGTGACATCTTTTGACCCCCTGCCAGTATTCCTAGGTTTATCCTCCGGTTTATCCATCGGTTTATCCTCTGGTTTATCCTCCGGTTTATCCTCAGAGTCATTCCATGGTTCACCCCTCAAATCCTTGTGTAAAGTCAGAGTCATCCTTTTCTCCTCCCGTTGCCCCTGCTTCAACAGGCCAAGATATCTCTGCAGTAGGGTATCGTATATTTTTATTCTTTCATGAGGATTCATTCCTGGTTCGTTTAAGACGGCTCTCATTTTAGCATCCAGATCATCCTCCGCCGAGTCTCTGATGGTCGGCTCCGGGCGAGTCAGACGATTTAATTGTTGGGGGGATAGGAGAAACATTTTTTGAGCCTTTTTCATCTTCAACCTTTTCCGGTCAATCCACCGATAAGATTCCCTATAAACGGTACGACGGTGGCCAGTAAGGGTAGAAGAAAACCGCCCGACTGTTTCATCAGAGTCTGGCGTTTGCGTTTCAGTCCAGTCCTTTTATCAGCCAGCAGTCGGATGATTTTCTTTTGTTTTTTAAGCCGAGCAAATTGAGATGGGGATAAGGACACATTACCCTTCAGAATGTTTAAAGCAATTTCACACAGCGTTTGGATAAAGTCTGGTGAGCCGTGACTCAGAATATCTCGACGTTTTTGAGGTGTGGCATGGTACAGAGCTTTTAACATGGGACCGTTCCTCTTTACGCGCTTTGACATTATGTTTTTGGCACGTACACAACGGGCCACTGCTGCGGAAGCACGCCCGACCTCAGTCTGTATTGTTCTGGACAGAAAGGTGTCAGGTCAACCAATAAATAGCCATGAGCATCCAAAGTAGCATCCGCAAAACTTTCCAAGAAAAAACTTTTTTGTGCGGGGAACATTTGCTGTGCCAACACGTTAATCTGCAATCTGTCCCGCGGGTTCTTAAACAGTATCATATAATTACAGTTTAAGCTAATGGTGCGTGAAAATTTTCCCTGATGAAAAACATTCTGGGTCAGCATCATAACGCTCATATTTCTATGATGTCTATACTGCGTTAACATTCTAACCACTTCGGGATGATTTGAGGCTTGAAAAATAACATCGTCCAAAATCACCAAATGGATCTGATCGTCCGGAAACAAGTTTTCATCTTCAAAGGAATCAGGCAGTCCTTCAACAAATTTTATTTTTTTATTCATCTTTTTTAATTCAGCATACATGGGTTGGAAATACGTATAAATCCACACCATGTTGTCGGGTAAAGAATTCATGACGTGTTCACAATTTTCCAATACACATTTTACAAAAAAAGTATTTTCGCAACCACTAGGTCCTACAACCAGGCATGAAAAAGGTGTATGAAATCTGGGGTCAAAGTCTACTCGTTCCATTTTTTCCATTTTCTCTCTAATACCCGAAAGGTAAAGTTTTCCCGTCGGGAAAGAGACGTCTTTTGTCATACACCACTCGGAACTTTTTTTTTCGAAAGATGAGTTATTTAAAAGGAACCCCCTTTTATCACGAACAATTTGGTGATGAGGGGTGTATATCGCACCTGTTTTATCTTCCTCCAGATAGCCCACCACCAAATCTTTAACGCTGTCAAAGTTGACCCTCTCGCAACACTCGCGGGTTTGAGTGATTCCTTTGGCACGCAGCACAGTTTTTTTACCCTGCCGGGTTTGGTAGGCATAACTCTTTGGACCGGCGGAGGCGAATTCGTGAATGCTGTCTCCTCCCAACTCATCCGTCAAATCGCCTCGATAGGACACTGTCTCCAGAGAAACTTCCCCCTCATTTGCCGTGTAGATTAAACTATCGGTGTCTGTGTAAAGAACTCTCTCTTGCAGCCTGTAGGTAACCGTACATTTTCAAATGTGCGTAAGCGGTGGTAAAAGCAGCGACAAATACATTATTTGTGTTACCGGGAAGCACCACGCTGTTTTTACTGTATTGCCATTGCACCATAGCAATTTGCTCGTTGAGAAAGGAAAAATATTCAACCTGATATTTTCCTGAAAATACAAAGTCGAAAAATACTTCACTTTTTCTCACCAAGGTGGTCTGAGTTCTATTGTGCCTCTCCGCAAACTTTCCCCAAAGGCTGTTTAAACAGAGTTTTGACATTTGTCTCTTGGCAGGGTTGGGTTCGATTTTTTCAGCATCCAGCTGTATTCCCTGATTTTCACGATATTCACGAATGTACTTTTCCCTGCTTTCTGCATCGACGGCTTCTTTGGGATACCCTGAAGCTTCTTGCTTACCGTTTAGGAAAGTTTGAACATAACCCGTAAAAACGGTTTCGCTCTGTTCTTCAAAGTGCCACACCTCCGTAATCTAACCGACTCTGTATCCCAGCTGTAAAGCTTTGTTGAATTCGAGCGTGACCCAGACTCCCGTCAATGCCCTTCCTTCCTCATCATGTTCACAGGGTTCCTGCTGGTTATTGTTTTCTGCACATGTGCGGCAAAGTGTAAACACTAGTTTACCCTTGACCGTTCTGTAGGGTAGCACAGGGAAATAGAGACCTCGAGGAGGGTGAACAACGGCTCTGACCAGACCGAAATAGTTTCCAACATCGTCAAAATCCGTGTGGATGATGACAGGATGACCCAGGGGGTAAGGAAATGCGCTGTTGACGTACGGGTAGAGAGAGGTGACATCCTCATACAATACACGCTGGTTCTCACCCGCCGTGTGCCTCAAGCAAAAGGCGCTTGTCCTACCTCCATAAAGAGCGTCTCGAGGCATGAGAGGTGCGGGGTAATTGCGTGTTTTGAGAAAGTCTATTACCCTAGGGTTTGATTTTTTCATTTCATTCCACTCATGCTCTCTGATGACGATGATGTTGACCTTGTGGTCACGCTTTAACGCTTCCATTTTTTCCTCGGCAGCCTTGTGCAACTCCTCGTACGGTGTGTTTGTCAAAGGGCATACAGCACTGGGTTCGAAACACGTCGGGCATCCGTGATAAAAACACCCCTGAAATTCCCAGACGAATGGTTTGCCACCGAAGTATGCCCCCATCTGTTTTTCGCCTTTGTTTAAAGCATGCTGAATGAAAATACCACGACGATGCGACTCCCATTCTAACCATTGGATGCTGGTGTGTGAGTATTTTTTACACAACCCTCGGTAGTTATCCGGGGAAGGTATGGCTAGAGAACGTGGCTCGAGGAAATTAGTCACAAACACCTTCATGCAGGCCGGGGCTATGGTGATACGGGAGAAGGGGTCAACACCCGTCTCGCTCGTAAACTCGGCTCTAAATTTGATGCAACCCCCACGAAGAACATTGACGTTGTTTCTACAGTAGTGTACCGCTTGTTTTTGGAAATCAAAGACCTCGCTTTTAAAATTTTGATACCACGTCTCAAACTTGGTGCGTTCAACAGGCGTCATGCGTTCGACACCGTAATTGCTGATTGCAGGGTATTTTCCGACATAATTTAAATGTTCCTCCGAACTAAATTTGTGAGGAAAATACCCCTTGGACCAGCAATCACCGAGTCCTAACGCTTTTGGCATAGCGCTAAGCGGCATGGTAAGGAAGGAAAGCGAGTCAATGTGTTTTTGCCAAAAATCAGGGTCTTTAAAACAGAGAACTTTACTCCCCTGCATGATAATTAAGGGTGCCATACCCAGCTGTGCCATGCCTCTCAGAATCAAGTAACCGTCAAATCCTCTCGAATTGTGGGCTATAAATGTAGATTTAAGATAACGAGGTTTCCTGAAATGATTGAGGAAAACTGTAACACAGTCCAGTCCAAAAGCACACCGCTCTTCTCCTTGCAGCATCTTGGTACAGACTAGAAACGGAATGTGAGTGTGATTGTCGTCGACAAACGTCTCAAAATCATAGAATATGATATTATCACTGTGTTTTACTTCACGTGGTTGGGGTTGTATATAGCAAAGATGTCGTGTTTCAGGTGTCTCTGTGTAACTGCGGGGTAACTCTTCTTTACATATTTGACATTTTAACTTAGGGCACGTGTGTTTAGCGATACCTGTAGCCACAGGTACATCGTAAAATAGGTTGCATTTAAGGCATTTTTTCGCCGATCGCAGATGCTGACGAGTTTTTCCATGACCTGATGTTTTACCCTATGTCTGAGGAGACATGCAGGAGAACGACACCATATGTTGCAATCCCTGCAAAGCACGGTTTTCCCCTCTATTTTTACACAGCCGTTTTGTGTACAGACCAAGCAATAACCGTTGCATTTGTGTCTGTTGGGTTTGTCGTACCCTTGGTAACAGTAGTGACAAACGTACGGTTTTGACAAAAAACCTTTATTGTTAATGATACCGCTGTAATGATTCTGAGATAAATACAGATACAACGGATTTTCTGATTTGGGGTAATCCATCTCGAGCCGTGAGAGGGGTCGTTGGCCCTCTTCTCTGTACAGTATGACAATTTTACGACGTACCACTTTTTCAAATTCACGAATATGACTGAAAGTGACGAAAGTCTGATCGTCTAAGCCCGCTTTTCTCTGTATTTTTTCAGCCTCCACCACAGCCTGGCTATCTGTAAATTCAGGATGTATCAGACGTGCTAGGCTAATGGCAAAACAGAGTTGATTATTCGAGTTTAATGGATTGTAAAGATAACAAGCGTTTTTTCTGTAGATTTCATGTTCCAAAAGGGTTTAGATTTTTCTTCTTATACCACCTCGAGGGTTATGTACCACCTGGACCACCACCTGTATTTCTTCATCGTTCAATATTTTAACGTTTGATTGTACCAACAGATCTAACACGTCTTGAAAAGCATTCATCACAGCCCCGGCATCGTTTCGAAATGTAAATGAAGTATGTTGATTTGCACTTTCACCGGATAACTCCAATTGAATGATATTGTCGTTTTCGATGATTTCCCCTCAGAGCAAGGATTCGATGTCTGGAGTCTTTGGCGAGAGCAGGGGTCGCTCTCCTAGCGGTAATGGCCGACTCTCTTCGACGGCCGTTGACGGACACGCCAGTGTTAAGGGAGACCAGCGAGCCGGAGATGTAAATGGAAAATCTGTAAGTAAATATATGTATATGTATATATATACATATATATATATATATATTGTATACAGCATGTTTTTTTCTTGTAAAATGAGAATTATTTGACTCACCAGACTGCGTTTGTGTTAAAGGGATCGCGTTCCTGCGAATCCTCTATAAAACAAAATAATGAATACACATAATATTAAATAATTTGAAGGTTTAAACACACCTCGATAATCATCTTCCAACTTTATAAGATCGATCAAACAAAGTTCTTCGTCTTTCACTTCGTCGTAATCGGCTGGTAAAAAAAAAAAAAAAAAAGTATTACAACTTCGTACACGTGCAATGCTTTTAACGTTTAAATGCTTAAATGTAGTTAAACCATTGTCTAATAACGTGGTAAAGCAGAGGTAATGGTGTGTGTGTGTGTGTGTCTGTGTGTGTGCGTACGTGTGTGTGTGTGTGCGTGTGTGTGTGCGTGTGTGCGTGTCCACATCTTCCCACGTAACATTCCCAGCCAGCAATACATCGAAGTAGGGTCAAACAAATGGTTAACCTTAACCTGATTAGTTCCTCCCAATCGTTTAAATATGTTTTCGTGAAGTCTGGTTGTTGTTTCAAACGATCGTAAACATTTAAACTGTCAAATGGCTGGTCAGATTATGACCAGATGGCATTTTCAAGCTTCGGTGTGAGCGTGTGTGCGTGTGTGAATGTGAATGTGTGTGTGCGTGTGTGTGTGTGTGTGTGTGTGTGTGTGTGTGCATTTTTAAAGGGTATATTCATATTCATCAATGTTCATATCTCTTGCTTTTAGCTGAAATAAGCAGATATCCCCCATTTCGTATCTGAATACAAATCCAAAAGATCCGTCAATCTCGTACGCTTCCAAGTCCCATTTCTCACGCAAAGACTTTGTCGGTGGTATCTGAATACGATTTAGAAACACTCGACTTTTCTGCGGAGCGTCAAAGTAAGTTTTATTATTTTTACAAATCGAAACAGGCGTTTCACTAATCATGGCCGAATCGAACAAAGTCTTTACGCTAACGTATAAAGCTCCAAATAACGACTAAGCCTTACACCACCCTTTTGTACCCCCTCTCTGCGTGTGTGTGTGTGTGTGTGTGTGTGTGTGTGTGTGCGTGTGTGTGTGCTTCCACATCTTCCCACGTAACATTCCGAGCCATCAATACATCGAAGCATTGTCAAACATATGGTTAACCTTAACCTAATTAGTTCCTCCCAATCGTTTAAATATGTTTTCGTGAAGTCTGGTTGTTGTTTCAAACGATCGTAAACATTTAAACTGTCCACATTTGACCGCACATAACTCTCCCATCCGTCAATACAACATTCCTTAAAAACTGACCTCAACCTGAACCCTCCTTTGTTCCCTCTTAACCAATCCCTCTTCAGGTCTTGAACCCACCCTCTTCCTGGTTAAATCACTCCCTCTTCAGGTCGTAACCCACCCTTTTCTTGGTTAAAACGCCACCCTCTTCCTGGTTAAAACTCCACCCTCTTCCTGGTTAAACCGCTCCCTCTCAACGTCTTAACTCCACCCTCTTCCTGGTTAAAACTCCACCCTCTTCCTGGTTTAACCACCCCCACTTCAGGTCTTAACTCCACCCTCTTCCGGGGTAAGACACACCCACTTGACTTTGAACGTGACCTTTGAACTTGACCTTTGACCTTCACCTTTGACCCTGACCCCTCATAAATCATTGACCTTTGACCCCCATAAATCGTTTTTGACTAAAGGTGTCCCCTTAATTCTCTCTCACCAACAATACTCCATTTACATTTCATGAAGTACTTTTGACACACTATTTATTGCAGCGCAGTGATCACAAGCTTGTGTTCCAATGTTGACAAAGTCGACTGACCAGACGTTTCTTCGCTTCCTTTTTGTCAAACTTTATTGTAGATCATAAATCAGGCCTCTCACCTGGATAGTAGAAGGACGAGGATGTATTCTAACAAGTTGGTACACTTTGACAGCCAATTTAGACCCGGGAACGGCGATAATGACATGAAAATAAATTTGTTTGCGGCTCCGTTTTTACTTTGCAAGGATTTTCAGTCATTCTTCTACTAAATGGGAATATATGAACATTCTACCAGTCGGAATTCTAATGACAGCAGACCTTGTACAATAAGTGATATTTTATTATGTGTGTTGGCTCTCATGAAATCTGCAAAGAGAAATAATCAGTGATGTTGTTGAAAAAAAAGCTAACGTGATGCATTTTTTTTATTAATCTGCCGCTTATGCTTAAAATGAACAAAATACGTACATATTAAATGTTATTACTAATGTGTTTGTTACTACAATATGTATATACTTACATCCTGTATATAAAACCTTATTGAATGTGTTTGGATGTTTTTTTAAGGACTTTATGAGTAGAATAGCGCTACTCCCATAGGTTCCATTTTCAAAAGATTTTCGATCGCATTTATCAAATTTTTAGAATTAACATAAAAAATGATATACATCCGTCGTCATGTCTTTCATAATGATTGTGAACAATAGGGACGGCGTGGCTCAGTTTGAAGACCTGAGTTACTGGTTCGATCCCTGGCTTCTGCCATCTTAGTTACGTCTGTTGTGTCTTTGGGCAAGACACTTTAACCTTGCTCCTGATGGGTGGTGGTTAGGGCTTTGCAAGGCAGATCCCGCCATCAGTGTGAGAATGTGCTTGTGAATGGATGAATGTGGAAATAGTGTCAAAGGGCGATAAGTACTTTAAAGGTAAAACTGTGCTGTAGGTATAACCCATAGGCAAACAAAAAAAAGTGCAGTTCCCCTTTAAGAGACTCATATTGTAGAAACGTGATGTCCACTCTTGCTTTATAGAACTGTGTTTAATGAACACCTTCATACATCAATCATACTGCGCTGTACTCTTTTTCAGGATCGCTACCGCTCTCTGTGCTATCAACATCCAACTTCCGGGAACACGTGAGAGACTCGAAAACTCAGTCTCTTAAAGGGAACGTGCCCATTTTCACAACATTACACATATTATTATTTTTTTCTACATTTAAAACAATATACAAATAGTATGCAAGGTGGTTCTAAGAGATACGCAAACTACTTATATTCTTAAGTACCAAGAGAAGTCATATTCCTGCAATGAGCAAAATTGGCCACATGATGGTGCTGTCTTCTATGGCTTTCAAATTACACTGGGTGCAAACCCAGTGTAATTTGGAAGGCAGTGGTTCTCAAATGGGGGATGCGTGCCCCTGGGGGTACTTGAAGGTGAGATTTTTTAAAAAATATTCTAAAAATAGCAACAATTCAAAAATCTTTTATAAATATATTTATTGAATAATTCTTCAACAAAATATGAATGTAAGTTCATAAACTGTGAAAAGAAATGCAACAATGCAATATTCAGTGTTGATAGCTAGATTTTCCAAGGACATGTTCAATAAATATTGATGTTAAAGATTTCTTTTTTGGTGAAGAAATGTTTAGAATTAAGTTCATGAATCCAGATGGATCTCTTTTACAATCCTCAAAGAGGGCCCTTTAAGTTGATGATTTCTTCTATGTGCAGAAATCTTTATTTATAATTTAATCACTTGTTTATTTTTCCACAAGTTTTTAGTTATTTTCATATATTTTTTCCCCAAATAGTTTAAGAAAGAGTAATATTTTGCACTGTTATACAATTTAATAAATCAGAAACCGATGACATAGTGCTGTATTTTACTTCTTCATCTCTTTTTTTCAACAAAAAATGCTTTGCTCTGATTAGGGGGTAGTTGAATTTAAAAAAAATGTTCACAGGGGGTACATAACTGAAAAATGGTTGAGAACCACTGCTCCAAGGCAGTGGTTCTCAACCACTGGGTCGGGCCCAAAGTTGCGCCGCAAGATTGCACATGCAATGGAGACAAATTGAAGTAGTAAAAAAAACGATTTGCAAACACGTATCCCAACCTATGCGTGTGTAATCCAATTCACGTGTGTGTATATCAATCTGTGTATGTTTTAAGATGTCTGCGTGTAAAAAATATCTGTCTGTCCATGTTTAGATCGGCATCTGTGTGGAAAAAAAGTGTTTGTGCATATTTGGACGTGTGTCTTTTTTAACGTGACTTTTGAGACACTTCTGCCTTGTACGAGTTGTCTGTCGGTACAGCGATTTCAACGTGTAAAAAGAGTTGTCTGTCTATAACTCCTCCTTGTCGGTCCTTATACTCACCACTAGTCAGATTCTTGCAGCTGCTCACACTCTTATTGCCGTTGAAGCATAGTTGCCAACCTTGAAACCTCCGTTTTTGTGAGGTGGGGGGGCGTCGTCGGGGGGTTGGGCGAGTGGCGTGGTTAAGAGGGGAGGAGTATATTTACAGCTATCCATCAATCCATTTTTTCTACTGCTTATTCCCTTTGCGGTAGCGGGGGGCGCTGGTGCCTATTTCAGGTACAATCGGGCTGAAGTCGGGGTACACCCTGGACAAGTCACCACTTCATCGCAGTATGTGTAGAAATCTTTATTTATAATTGAATCACTTGTTTATTTTCCAACAAGTTTTTAGATATGTTTATATCTTTTTTTTCAAATAGTTTAAGAAAGACCACTACAAATGAGCAATATTGTGCACTGTTGTACATCTTAATACATCAAAAACTGATGACATAGTGCTGTGTTTTAGTTCTTTATCTTTTTTTTTTTTAACCAAAAATTAATAGTTCTGATTAGGGGGTACTTGAATAAAAAAATGTTCACAGGGGGTACATCTCTGAAAAAAGGTTGCACGCTGGTGCCTATTTCAGCGGCATTTGAGTGGAAGCGGGGTACACACTGGACAAGTCACCATCTCATCACAGGGCCAACACAGATAGACAGACAACATTCACACTCACATTCACACATTAGGCATACTTGCCAACCCTCCTGGATTTTCCGGGAAACTCCAGAAATTCAGCGCCTCTCCCAAAAACCTTTTTCTTCTGAAAATCTGCCGAAATTCAGGCGGAGCTGGAGGCCACGCCCCCTCCAGCTCCATGCGGACCTGAGTGAGGACAGCCTGTTTTCACGTCCGCTTTCCCACAATATAAACAGCGTGTCAGCCCAATAACGTTATAACTGTAGAATAATCGAGGGCGAGTTCTTCGTTTCTTAAGTGGGTTTATTGTTAGGCAGTTTCATTAACGTCCTCCCAGTGCGGTAACAACACACAGCAACAGCAGTCACGTTTTCGTCTACCGTAAAGCAGTTTGTCTGCCGTAAACAGCAATGTTGTGACACTCTTAAACAGGACAATACTGCCATCTACTGTACATGCATGTGACAATAACATCTATGGCTGTTAGAGAGTGCAGCGCACAACTGCATACAACAAGGAGACGAACCAGAAGAAAGAGGAATATACAGCCGTGGCGACGCCGCCGACGAGTAAGATGAAGAAATACGCTTATAAGTTCCAAGCCCCAGCTGCGATTGGACCTGGATAGCCTCCGGGAAGAAGTAGTGGACTACCAAGTGCTTGGCACGTGGACCAAGTGGTCAATTGTACTAAATATGTACTATAGTGCGCAATCTACTAATAAAAGTTTCAATCAATCAATCAAAAGGCAGTGAAAATCTTCCTCAGGAAGCACCGGTATTGGGCCATGCTAGGGAGAAATGGAAGATTCCAGACTCTTGTGCATTTGATGAAAACACTTTTGAGCGTGCCACACAGCAATGCATCATCAGAGAGGGTGTTCAGCATGGTTAGAAAAATTGTGACAGAGAATAGAACAAGGATGGACAATTCAACCCTTAACTCAACAATGAGTAGATGAGTGTTATGTGTGTGTATATGTGTAAATAAATGAACATATATATATATATATATATATATATATATATATATATATATATATATATATAAACGCATATATATATATAAACGCATATATATACATATATATAAATGTATATATATGTATATATATATATATTTTTTTTTTTTTTTATGTATGTATACAAACCCCGTTTCCATATGAGTTGGGAAATTGTATTAGATGCAAATATAAACGGAATACAATGATTTGCAAATCCTTTTTAACCCATATTGAATTGAATGCACTAAAAAAGACAACATATTTGATGTTCAAAATCATAAACTTTATTTGTTTTTGCAAATAATAATTAACTTAGAATTTCATGGCTGCAACACGTGCCAAAGTAGTTGGGAAAGGGCATGTTCACCACTGTGTTACATCACCTTTTCTTTTGACAACACTAAATAAACGTTTGGGAACTGAGGAAACTAATTGTTGAAGCTTTGAAAATGGAATTCTTTCCCATTCTTGTTTTGTGTAGCGCTTTAGTCGTTCAACAGTCCGGGGTCTCCGCTGTCGTAATTTACGCTTCATAATGCGCCACACATTTTTGATGGGAGACAGGTCCGGACTGCAGGCGGGCCAGGAAAGTACCCGCACTCTTTTACTACGAAAACACACTGTTGTAACACGTGGTTTGGCATTGTCTTGCTGAAATAGGCAGGGGCTTCCATGATAATGTTGCTTGGATGACAACATATGTTGCTCCAAAACCTGTATGGACCATTCAGCATTAATGGTACCTTCACAGATGTGTAAGTTACCCATGCCTTGGGCACTAATGCACCCCCATACCATCACAGATGCTTGCTTTTGAACTTCGTGCCTATAACAATCCAGATGGTTATTTTCCACTTTGTTATGGAGGTCACCACGTACACAGTTTCCAAATATAATTTGAAATGTGGACTCGTCAGACCACAGAACACTTTTCCACTTTGCGACAGTCCATCTTAGATGAGCTCGGGCCCAGGGAAGCCAGCGGCGTTCCTTGGTGTTGTTGATAAATGGGTTTTGCTTTGCATAGCAGGGTTTTAACTTGCACTTACAGATGTAGCAACCAACTGTAGTTACTGACAGTGGTTTTATGAAGTGTTCCTGAGTCCATGTGGTGATATCCTTTACACACTGATGTCTGTTTTTGATGCAGTACCGCCTGAGGTCCGTAACATCATCGCTTACTTGCAGTGATTTCTCCAGATTCTCTGAACCTTTTGATGATTTTACAGACTGTAGATGGGAAAATCCCTAATTTCCTTGCAATAGCTCATTGAGAAATGTTGTTCTAAAACTGTTTGACAATTTGCTTGCGAATTGATGACCCTCGCCCCATCTTTGTGAATTAGTTAGCATTTCATGGAAGCTGCTTTTATACCCAATCTTGGCACCTACCTGTTCCCAATTAGCCTGCACCCAAGTGGGATGCTCCAAATCAATCAATCAATCAATCAATCAATCAATCAATCAATGTTAACTTATATAGCCCTAAATCACTAGTGTCTCAAAGGGCTGCACAAACCACAACACAAACCACTACGACATCCTCGGTAGGCCCACATAAGGGCAAGGAAAACTCACACCCAGTGGGACGTCGGTGACAATGATGACTATGAGAACCTTGGAGAGGAGGAAAGCAATGGATGTCGAGCGGGTCTAACATGATACTGTGAAAGTTCAATCCATAATGGATCCAACACAGTCGCGAGAGTCCAGTCCAAAGCGGATCCAACACAGCAGCGAGAGTCCCGTTCACAGCGGAGCCAGCAGGAAAACATCCCAAGCGGAGGCGGATCAGCAGCGCAGAGATGTCCCCAGCCGATACACAGGCAAGCAGTACATGGCCACCGGATCGGACCGGACCCCCTCCACAAGGGAGAGTGGGACATAGGAGAAAAAGAAAAGAAACGGCAGATCAACTGGTCTAAAAAGGGAGTTTATTTAAAGGCTAGAGTATACAAATGAGTTTTAAGGTGAGACTTAAATGCTTCTACTGAGGTGGCATCTCGAACTTTTACCGGGAGGGCATTCCAGAGTACTGGAGCCCTAAATGAAAACGCTCTATAGCCCGCAGACTTTTTTTGGGCTTTGGGAATCACTATTAAGCCGGACTCCTTTGAACGCGGATTTCTTGCCGGGACATATGGTACAATACAATCGGCAAGATAGGATGGAGCTGGACCGTGTAGTATTTTATACGTAAGTAGTAAAACCTTAAAGTCACATCTTAAGTGCACAAGAAGCCAGTCCAGGTGAGCCAGTACAGGCGTAATGTAATCAAACTTTCTTGTTCTTGTCAAAAGTCTAGCAGCCGCATTTTGTACCAACTGTAATCTTTTAATGCTAGACATAGGGAGACCCGAAAATAATACGTTACAGTAATCGAGGCGAGACGTATCAAAGTGGACAAAATGGAGCGAATTTTAGCGATATTATGGAGATGAAAGAAGGCCGTTTTAATAACGCTTTTAATGTGTGCCTCAAAGGAGAGAGTAGGGTCAAAGATAATACCCAGATTCTTTACCGAGTCGCCTTGTTTAATTATTTGGTTGTCAAATGTTAGAGTTGTATTATTAAATAGAGGTCGGTGTCTAGCAGGACCGATAATCAGCATTTCCGTTTTTTTGGCGTTGAGTTGCAAAAAGTTAGCGGACATCCATTGTTTAATTTCATTAAGACACGCCTCCAGCTGACTACAATCCGGCGTGTTGGTCAGCTTTAGGGGGATGTAGAGTTGAGTGTCATCAGCATAACAGTGAAAGCTAACACCGTATTTGCGTATGATGTCCCCTAACGGCAGCATGTAGATGCTGAAGAGTGCAGGGCCAAGGACCAAACCCTGGGGAACTCCACACGTTACCTTAACGTAGTCCGAGGTCACATTGTTATGGGAGACGCACTGCATCCTATCAGTAAGATAAGAGTTAAACCAAAACAGGGATAAGTCTGACATACCAATTCGTGTTTTGATACGTTCTAATAAAATATTATGATCGACGGTATCGGAGGCAGCGCTAAGATCGAGGAGCAGCAACATAGATGACACATCAGAATCCATCGTTAGCAATAGATCATTAGTCATTTTTGCGAGGGCTGTCTCCGTGGAGTGTTTTCCCCCGAAACCGGATTGAAAGGTTTCACATAAATTGTTTGACGCTATGTGTTCATTTAACTGCTCCGCAACAATTTTTTCGAGGATTTTTGAAATAAAGAGAAAGTGAGACACCGGTCGGTAGTTTACCATGAGGTCAGGATCGAGGTTAGGTCTTTTAAGA